>NW_027526295.1:132625937-132671004 GCF_048455015.1 Haemaphysalis longicornis
ATCAGGCGTATTCGGGTACATTGGCGGGAACAGTGGGCGGTGCCTGCGAAGTTGACGGTAACAAACGGGATCCCAGATTCACCGTACTAAGTGGACATCTCAACTATCTTACATTTTGGATTCTATAATTACCGCGAACATATGCCTCATTCTCATGTGTTGTAAATTGTTCACTTGGAGAAGTGAACAATGATATATCTCAACGTTTCAAGATATATTTCTAGATATATCTCAAGATTTTCAAAAAAACGCAGGAGTATATAGCACGAGCTAGTTCATTCAGGCTGAGACGTGGACACTGCGATTCTTAGTTTGTTCCCAAGAAGATTTATTACAGGTTCCTTCTATTTCACCGGTCTAGTAAAAATAAAATTTAACTATGACATAACTATTTAGGGCTTTTCTCTTTGTTTTACCCGGGCAGCGAAAGGAAGCAAACGCTTCACACTGCGCCTAATAGCGTCAGCAGTAGCATTCGTAGTATGGAAAAGTACGAGGGTTGCTTAGAAATCCCTAGCAAGGTGAAGTCGAAAGCCTAGTTGGACCTTGAGTTTGTGTGCTCCCGAAATTTGTTTAACTTTCATGTTGCCGGCGTACGGCCGCAGCTGAAGTTTCTGCCATGGTTTCTGCTCCGCCGTTGCCACGAAGGCTGCCATCGCTCGGCCTTAAATGAGTAGGCAATAATATAAGTATCGCGATAATCATGAATTAACGTATTAATTACCGTAAAAATAAAACTCAATCCAGTGTCTCTTTACATGTATTATGACAGACTGCGGCGCCCTATCTTGACTACTTTCGGTATGACCGCCAGCTTCATACAGAAATTAGCCTAGAGAGTGTGCCACAGCTCATCTGGCGAGCCGCTGCTCCGCACTGGACGCATATAAGCGCACCGCGGACTGCTTTCACTTTGAGTGGAATTGCATAAATTTTTTTACAACAAGCGTGGCCTGTGCCCTAATTGGAGAAAAGGGATGGTGTTATACGACGATGCGTACATACATGCGGCAGAATAAAAAGGCGCCAAGGGAAAAACGTTGACAACGAAAGACTGAAATCACCAACATCGCGAAAGGTCTCCGCCCTGCAGTGGACAAGGATGATGATGATGATGATGATGATGATGATTCCTTAAGTGAAAGCTGTTCGCTTTTTCCTCGAGCCTGCCCGAATCATTGGGATGCAAATAAAATTGATTTGAAAACTGATGTGGTGATACTGGTGGTGATGATGATGACGATGAAATGAGGGGACACGTGCGACAATCGGATATTCATACTTCCACATTCATTCCATGATAAGAAGTCTTTAAGTCACCTCTTAATTTTCCCTTTAGCTGTTAATATAAACGTAAAATTTGTTACAGTACACTGGGAAGGAAAAAACACGACAGGAGGAAAAGCAAAAAAGAAAAAAAAGAGCAAAGGCAATAAGTCAACGCGAGGAATTTAATTAACAATAAGAAACTCAGGAATAATGCTGTTGCCTACGCAAATTTACTATTGTTTCGTTCATTTTTTTCCCCACCATCGTTTATCTTTTTGGAAAGAGCATACATCATGACGCATACGGTTCGTGCGCAGCATGCGACATGACAAAAATAATTACACCATCTTCCCATGGGGAACCCCGATGAGGATGCCAAGCATCGTGGCGGTTCCGTGTGGTTCCATTGTGTTGCCGTTATGTTGAGTGATCTGGTTTTTACTAGCGCCAGAGGGAATTCCGCGTCCGGGTCCACACCGGTGGCAAAGGCACGCAAGTGCTGTTGTGTTACGGTGAGTAGGCGGTGGTTCTCGAGCCGCCGAAACTCGTCCATCATGTTCTTGTCGATGTTGTCTCTGTGGTAGAATCGGTAGTCTCCGTCAGCTTTGGTGAGGTAAAGGTTCTTGACATTGGTGCACCGGCTGAGAGCAATGTACACGCCCTCCTCTTCGCAGCTTTGTCTTCTCGTTCTTCTTTTTCTTCGGCGGTTCCTCTACGGAAAGATGACGACGGTGGTTGAACGCGAACCTATCTCGTGACGGATTTTTGGTTGGCCAATCCCTAGGGGCATCCTGCCACAATCAGCATCAGAGGCGCTGCGGACAGGGCTGGTTGAGCTGCAAGGCGCGTGGCGCTTCCCACGGGAAATTCAGCATCCCCCTATAAAGTTTTCAGTTCGTCGTTTCCGTTGACGTTCAGTTTCACGTGCCTTCGTTGTATCAGTAGCCTCTTGACGTAGTTTGAATGAGTCAAGGAGATAAGGCGCGTTCGTAGCACTTGCTCCTGTCCCGGAAAGAAGACGACGATGGCTGCTACGGCCACGTTCGCAATGCATTCTGCTGGAAACAGCGCATCGGCCTTGGGCCGAGGTACTCAAGTTGCGTCATCTGACGATTCCGGAACATACAAGGTCGTACTTCCCCGTCTGCCTTCTGGTAACACCGTTCTAAACTCCGCGTTCTTGCATGCTGACCTGTCTGGCCGACCGTACGTGCCCCGGACTTTCGCGATGCTTTGCTTGCCGTTCTAGACACCAAGGACATTCTTGCTTGTGGTCAATATCAGATGAGTCACTTGTGGCTTGTCACATGCGTCAACGGTGCAGCGAAACAAAAGCTAGTAGAGCGAGGCGAACTTGCGGTCAAAGGCCTCAAGTGCCTGGTCATTGATCCTGAGAGCAGGAATATCAAAATGAAGCTTCTTTGGCTTTCCCCGCACATAGAGCAACGCCGAATTGTAGAAGCGCTGGAATCGTATTGCACGGTTCAGTCTATCACAAGAGAAATGTGGCGGTGTGATGGCATGGAGGCTTGGCAGATGACCAACAGAGACGTGTCATTCGCGCTGAAGGATGGAATTTCAGTCAACTCGCTGCCGCACCTACTGGACGTCTACGGTCAACAGTCTCTCATCTTGATTCCTGGGCGTCCGCCACTCTGCTTGCGCTGCAATAGGGTAGGCCACATAAGGAGGCAGTGCAAGACTCCGCGTTGCAAGAAATGCCACCGTTACGGCCACTTGTCATCAGCGTGTGTGCAAACCTACGCAGACAAGCTTCGTTCGGGTCGTGAAGCAGAAGATCACACTGTTTCATCTCACATCATGGATGCAAGTGAGGTCGTGGATTCTTCAGGGGAAGCTGTTGCGGAGCAGCGGCGAGAAGATAGGGCTCCTGCGGTGCCCACGGAGGATGCGTCCCGTTTGGTACCGCCTGAAGATCAAGGAGGGGGCGCTAACGTTGCGGTCTTGCCTGCAACATGGGCCGAGTCGCCACCTTACCTGGATCGACCACCGTCGACGGAGAATGAAGAAATGGAACTTGACATTGGTACCAAAAAGCGACCTGCGCCCCTTGATGAAGCTGAGGCTTCGGGTGGAAAACCAGAGGTCATGGAGACGAAGCAGGCGAAGAAGTTCCTTGCCAGGGATGCTTCGGATCCTGCTCCTGCTGCTTCGGCGGTGCTATCGACGGCTTTGGTGCCGGGTACCACATTCTCCTGCGATACAGGCCTCATAAGCTCGGAGGCTCCTCTAGTTGCCGACCCTGCATCATCATCAGGGGCAGCTTTGGCTGCCTCCCCGGCTGCGGAAAGTGCAACTACTGGTCGCCGTCCTGCTGCCCGGCCTCCAGATCCTGACGGAATTGTGGGTAGGCGAGGTAGAGACGCTACAGTACTGCTGTAGGTTGTCATGGTGGGAGCTCTTTCTTTTCAGTTTGGAATGTTAAATGTCCGTGGCTTACGTTACAAGAGGCGTCAAGGCCAGCTTCTTCACCTAATGCGGGGTTGGAAGCTTGATATATTGGCCATTCAAGAAACAAAAATTCAGTCGGATGAAGGGACTGCGGAAGCTCTAGCTCCTTTTCAATCAGAGTACGAAGTGTGCGTTAGCCACGCCAAAGGGTTATCTGCTGGGTGGATGCTCTTTCTGAACAAGCGCCTCCAATGCTGTGTGGAATTTGTATCCACTGATTCGGAGGGACGCCTTATCGTATGTGACCTAATGATCGCGGGACAGTCATGGAGGTTTATTGTCGTTTATGCACCGTCGCAACCTCGCGAACGGGAAGAATATTTCCTGTCATTACAGATTCACCTGCGTACTGACCGCCACTTAATGGTCTTAGGGGATTTTAACTGTGTGTGTAACCCGAGTGACAGGTCATGTGAGCACCAACGATCGGACTTAAGCGCTATAACATTGGAAAATATTGCTTGTGACTTTCACCTTTGTGACATAGGAGAAAATGGCCGACTGCAAAATCGTTTTACACATTTTCAGGGAGCCTCTCACGCTAGGCTAGACCGTATTCATGTTTCATTAGATTCTCTACCGTGTGTCCATAGCTACTCTGTTCATCCGGTATTTTTTAGCGACCATTGCCTTGTATCTGCTGCGCATGGTAGCCAAGAGTGTCGGAGTCGTCGCCTCAATTGGGAATTGTGGAAATTTAATAATTCTTTACTATCCCATCAGCCCTTTTTAAATCATGTGCCAGAAATTATGCAAAATGCAAGAAATCGCTATGATGTGCCAATGCTCGCACGGTGGGAATTATTTAAGCAAGAAGTGAAAGTCACGGCAATTGAAGAGGCTACAGTGATGACGTTTGAAAAGAAAAGCAACATAAATCACCTAAATAAATTGTTGAGAGAACTTTATGAACTTGAAGGCCGATGTCCAGGTCCATATATGAATGACATTTGGAATGTCAAGGCGCAGCTACATGCGTTTGATGTTGAGAAATACCGGGGAGCACTAGTGCGAGCGAGATCACAGCGCTTTGCTGAAGTGCAACCGTGTCGCCGGTCACTAGGTGATGAGCGCCGTCATGCTCTGTCTAAACAAATACTTGAAATTGAGTATAAAGAGAAAATTACTGATGGCATTACTGTGATAATGATGGCCTTCGTCGATTACTATAGAACTGTATTCCAAACTCCCAAAAGAGCAGTGAGCGAGGACTCCATTGACAAATTCATTAGTTTGCTACCCAAATTAAACCAGGACGAGTGTGAATCCATTGACCAGGAGATTGGCATTCAAGAATTGGTGTCTAGCATTGAATCATTGTCGAAAGGCAAAACCCCGGGACCTGATGGTCTCACTGCAGAATTTTACCACACATTCTGTTCTCTGCTGGCTCCATTTTTACTTGAGGTTTACCGCGAGGCTTACAAGACTGGATTTCTTCCACCTACGCTGTACGAAGGCCACACTGTTCTAATCCCCAAAAGTAATGATCCTGACAAACTGCGTAAAGTAGAAGGATATCGTCCCATTTCCTCATGTAATGTAGATTATAAAGTCTTCGCTAAGATTTTGGCCAACCATCTTCAAAATGTAATTGAGCTACTAGTTGGTGACCATCAGACATGTGGCATCCGCGGGCGATCTATTCAAACTAACATACACATAGCAAGGTCTATATTCGAGTGTGTTTCGGGTACGTCAGCCCAGGTAGCCTTAGAACAACTAGATTTGGCAAAGGCATTCGATCGCGTCAGTCACCAATTTGTGTTTCGTGCTCTACAGCATGTGAACGCAGGATCTTGGCTTACCGAAGGTATTCAAATATGTTATGCTAATGGCTCGACAAGAGTGATAGTCAACAATCGACTAACCCAACCAATCCACCTTCTTTTATCGGTTCGTCAAGGGTGCCCATTATCACCACTCCTGTTTTGCTTATATCTGGAACCATTGTGCAGGCGCATAATAGAGGACATTAATGTTAGGGGGTTCACGCTATCGTCCTTCGAAGTGAAAATTTTAGCATATGCCGATAATGTCGCTTTATTTTGTACTGACAAGGCCAGTGTGGAGAATGCTCTTGCCATTACACAAGAATTTTGCGAGGTTTCAGGTGCGGCCCTGAATTTCGAGAAAAGCTGCGGATTTTGGTTAGGAGAATGGGGAACCACACCCGATTGTTTCGCCGGAATCAATTGGTATAGAGACCTAACTTATTTAGGAGTACCCCTCTCGCAGTTTCGCAATACTGACTCGCATTGGTCGGAGCAGGCGGTGAAGCTACAGCGCCAAGTGAATAACTGGCGGGGACGGCAGCTGTCCATCTTTTCTCGTGCTCGGGTGTGTAACACGTTCCTTGTGACCCGACTTCTTTATGTCCTACAGGGGTTAAATTGCTCACGACTCAGGATCCAGGCTTTTCACCGGATTTTTGCAACCTTCATTGGGTGTTCGCGTAGTGAGCCAATGCGTCGAGATAACCTTTTTCTTCCGGTTGTGCGAGGGGGACTTGGGCTTGTTCATCTGTTTCTTTGGCAGCTTCTTTCTCGTTTATTCTACTTTCGAGATGTTCAACATCCTTTTTTGAAAGCTGTACTGCAAATATGTCTTGCACATTTTCTCCCAGATATTGTGGTGTCTTCGCTTTCTGTGAACGCAGCCCGAAGCCCGCGAGATTTCCTCAAAGAAGTGGTTGACACAATTTGCTTCTTACAGGCTCGGTTTAGCCTTGAGTACATATTTACTGCTACGCGCGAGTCTATTTCTGATGCCCTGGTTTCTGGGCTTCTTCCCACACCTTTATATCGTGTTCTGTACCTACAGTGTCCGTACCAGCAAGTCCTCAATAGAGTGTGTAAAATGTGTGTTCCGCCAGGTGTTAAAACATTTTTCTTTAAATTACACACTGGCACGCTCCCTGTTTAAACTTGGATGAAAGATCGGGGTCTGTTTATAGCTTGGTCGACAGACTGTCGGCTCTGTACTCGACCAGAGACAATTGATCACTGCTTTGTAGACTGCAGAGATGCTGTCTTTTTCTGGGACATTCTACAGCGAACGCTCAAAAAAGACATGGATATTACGCCTTTCTCTATCCTATTTTTGCCATTCGACTATCCTGGTGAGCCACCTTATGACATGTTCGTGTTGATTGGTTTGTACAGTCTGTGGCGATGCCGCTTATGTGATAGGCATGCTGAGCCACCAAGATCAACTAAGTCTTATTTCCGAGAAACTGTGGCATTTGTACATAGTGTGTATAGTTCGCTTGACCAACCACCTGACTGGTTCCCTCTTTTGAACGCTTGTGTGTGTTAGCCTGAATTTTGATGTATATTTCCTTCCCATAACTTCAGGGTATTCTTTTATTTGCTTGTATTCGTCGTACTGCAACGTCTGAGAGTATTTTCCCATGTAATAAAGAAAAAAAATTGTAGCGTAGTGGGAACAGCACCACGTACCTCCCGTTGCTGCCAGAGAGTCGTGGGATCGAAACCGGGCCCACTAACTATTTATTTTTTATATAGTGTAGTATCGCGGAGCTGTGGGTGTAAGGAGGAGAGTTGCGCATGCGCAGTGAGCGTGTGGGCAGCGCCACCATCAACGACGGAGGACCAGGCGAGCCTAAGGAATGCTCCGCATTTAAAATAATTACCGGTATTCAATCTTTCATGATAGGCGGGGATAGTGGGGCTCCCCTCCATCTCCCTGGGATAGAAAATGTTTTTTTATGGGGGGTGGGGGGTGGGGCGGGTTTGTGAGATAGCCTCCTTAGCCCCCCATCCCCCTTCGCTCTCCATACACAAGTGCTCTGAAAATACATTCTTGTGAGAATAATATTTGTTTGAAAAAAAAGAGCGCTCTTCTTCCTCTGCGTCGGACGGACCTTCCTGGCAGCTTATCCCGCTGTGAGGGGGTCAAGCTCCAGAGAATTCTCCCGGGCGTTGCATTGACGCCTGCTGTTTGTGAAACATGGACTTCTAGCCTTGCGGTGACGTATGTAACCTGCCCCTACTGCCCTGATTCCGCTGCGGAAGCGACACTAGGTTACCTCCTGGGGACATGTCCAGGACTCCAACCAGTTCGAACCCGACACATGGTAGCTCCAGGATATCGCCCAGCACGTCCGCCCGATATTCATCGGTGGACGCATAGTCCTCTTTACAAGCAGCTGTTGGGCGTTCTTGCTAAGACTGGCCTCTCAAGCGTTCTACCGTGCATGAAGAAGCTTGCCTCCCGCCACTTTCCTTTTTTAAATGCAGAGAATTTCTTTAACTCACGATGTCACCCGGCGTTGTCGGCGTTCCTCGGCGTCCTTAACAGCCGTTCCAGGTGCGCCCTCTCCCCCACTCCTCCTCTCCCGCATCATGCTACCCTCCTCGCTCTCAACAACAGGTCCGCACCCCTCCCCCTACACTATATAAAAAAAATAATACTTACCGGCGCCTGGTTTCGATCCCACGACCCTGCGGGCGGAACGCAAGGTACATGGTGCTCTACCCACTGCGCCACAAAGCCGACACATAATGGAAGGCTACGAACGCGCCTTATATCCTTGACTCATTCAAACAACGTCAAGAAGCTGCTGATACAACGCATTCACTACCTCTGGGCGGAACGCGAGGTACATGGTGCTCTTCCCACTGCGCCACAAAACCGACACAGAATGAAAGGCTACGAACGCGCCTCATATCCTCGACTCATTCAAACTACGTCAAGAAGTTGCTGATACAACGCATTCACTACCACCAACTCCCCAAACACTAAACGTTAACGCAATACACCCACCCCCCATGCGACGCATTTACTCGAGTCCCCCTCGCGGGGAGATGGGCCCTTTTTATATTTCCATTGCTTTGAAGCCCTGTGGCAAAATAGCGCAATAAAAAGAGCGCTAAAAAAAGGACACAAAAACGAATAACGACGCATCTGTCTCGTCATCCTTCGTGTTTGTGTCGTGTTTTTAGCGCTCCTTTTTCTTCAAGCAATATTCACCAACTAGGCCAACAGTATCTTTTGGTGAACAATATTCGTTTCGAGCTTTCGTGAATATTTTGAGCTAAAAGAAAACACGTCCCGGCTGCCGGAACCAGGGAAACTAATAAATCATCGCAAACCAAAATGTCCACAGCGAACATGCCAAGTTCTTGCTCGCATAGGGGCTAGGCAGCAACCGCATCGCGTATTGCGTTGCAAAGTTAAAATATGCTAAAACGAACAGTCGGCGCTAAAACAGGGACTAAGAAACACATAATACACAACACAGTGCCGAACGTCCAACTAGATTTTTTCTAAAAAAGACGCTGCTTATATACACAAAACTAAAATACTCAAAGCATTGTGACGTCAAAATGCAGCACATTTCTAAAAAGTCCCCTTCCTTATCTGACAGCAATAGCGACGCAGTGCTAACGCAGTTATCCCCGGCCAGTCTGATAAAATGAGCTTCAAGAATTTCGCGCTCAAGCTTGCCTCTTGCTCTCCGCAAAAACGTCGTCCTAACTAGCGGGGGGCTTCACTTGCATCTTTTGCAATGCTCAGAAAGATCGCCACCAGCATTGTTTGCAACAGTCCAGTTGTGTAGCTCAGGGGAATTTTGTAAACTGCACCCATGCAGCAGTCTGTGTAGCGAACAGCGTGGTTTTTTCCATGCACAGGGTTATGGTTTTTTCTTCAGATTTTTACTCATCAAAGGGAAACTTTTGACAGGTTTTCCGGTGCACTGAAAACGTATCTACACCGTGCCTATGCGCCATTTTCTTTACATTATGCGACACTTTGTGTAGATACGGTATGACGTGCACCTTTTTTTCTTATCGGCCTGTGTAGTTTATCGGGGCTATCTTTTCGCCTCATCTTTTGGAGAAGAGCATCACACACGCTCGAAATCAGGAAAGAAGGGAACCGGGCCCGGCTTAACCTCAAGATCTGGTCGTAGAAACTAGCCTCCACTTTGTGAATGCACGATTTTTTCAAGGCTTCCTCAATACACATCATCGCCACACTTCTTTTTACTAGTTTTGAGTGCGCACTATTGAAGGAAAGAAGCTGTTTTTGTTCCCTAGGACTGTACTGCCAGCAAACATGCGTGTCTCCTCTGAATGAAATCTCCGAATCCAGGAAGCGGATTTCATTACCACTTGGCAACTCACACGTAAATTTGACAGCTCTTAACGCCTGACTGAAGGTATTAATCGCAGTTTTTACTATCAAGTAATGCTGTGCTATTCCCCGATTCACCACCACAAGATAGTGATCAACATACCTACAAACGGTAAGGTGAAGCGATTTATCTAAAGATATGCTCACACTCTTATCAAAGGCACTCAAAAACAAGTCGGACAAGATGGGGGCAAAGGAAGAACCAATGAATCTTCCACTACGTTGAGCATTTTTTCTCCCTCTAAGTTGGTTTGAATGAAATTTCGTGCATGAACGAGTTCACAGGACACAGGTTAGATATATATCGCCTGGGAGTACGCGTTAAAACATTTAGTGAGCACTTGGAGATTGCATGTCAAATAATGTGGCCCCAAATATGTTACATAAAGATGTACCCAACCCCCAAACTGAAACAAACGAGGTAATAAGAAACGGATTACATGCATTTTAACATGAAAGTATTTTATTCGCGGATACACGAATATTTCGCTGATATTATATCCATCACGGAAGTGACGCCAGTACAAGGAAGCAATCGGCCTGAAAAGGGTGCACTCCTGCACACAGGGTATTCTTGCGGGGAAGCAACCTTTGGGGCTAAACAGTAAATATATAAAGGCAGAGGCGACAAAGCCAGTATTGATTCATACAGACCACTCATAGTAGCGTCAGTGGTGTATAGGTTCGTAATGCAGGCGATAAAATCACAAATTCAAGCATGGCTGGAAGAAAATGAAATACTTGGGGAATTACAGAATGAATTTAGACAATAATGGTGATTGGATGATAATTTGTTCATGATAACGCAATGCATTGAAATTGCGAAAGCGCAAAGTAGACCATTATCGATTACGTTCTCAGACATTAAAGGGCCATATCACAACGTAAACAGAGATCTGCTGTAGAGAATGCAAAACTCCACGGATTATATGACAAGTTTATACAGTTCCTTGTAGCAATATATAAAGACAATGGAGTGCACCTTACAAGGGAAGGACAGAAATGCGCCCAGCAGGTCAACATCCATCGGGAACTGAAACAGGGATGCCCTTTGAGCCCAATACTGTTCATGCTTTACATGGCAGGGTTAGAAAAGAAACTGGAAGAAAGTCAAGTAGGGTTCAGCCTAACCCATATGCTCCAAGGCGAAGTGGTACAACAGCGTATTCCGGGAATGTTATACGCATACAACATTGTTCTTTTAGCTGATAATTAGACAGATATGCAACTACTCATAAATATTAGTGATCAGGAAGCCACCGACCTCGTGTTAAATTTTTGTGCAGAAAAATCAGGAATAATGGTTTTCAGTGACGCTACGCTTGACGAAGTGTCTATCCACCAAGGCGAATCACCCAGAGTGAAGGAATATAAATATTTAGGAGTGTGGATAAACGAAGGGGATAACCACTTAAGAACTCACGAGGAGCAACTTAAGGGTAAGGTAAAGCGAAACACAGCTATAATGGAGCATAGAGCTCTGTTGGGGTATAACAAAGATGAAGTAGTGACAGTAATGTGTAAAGGAGTGATGGTTCCGGGTCTCACATTTGCGAATACTGTACTCTGCTTAAAATCAGACGTTCTATCGGGCCTTGAAGTTAACCAGAGAACGGTAGGCCATTTGGCCTCAGGCACGCATAGAAAAACAACTAGCGAAGCAGTACAGGGAGATAGGGCTGGGCGTCGTTTGAAGTTCGAGAAGCACAGAGTAAAATATGTTTTGAAATGAGGTTGAGAGCACTGGATCAATGAAGGTGGGCAGCTAAGGCTTTTAGGTACCTACACTTGAAAAGCGTGGACACGCAGTTGTTAAGGAAGACTAGAACACTAACAATAAAATACGGAAAGATCAGTGGAGAATCTAAAACAGCCAAGGTAACCAAAAAAGAGGCAAGGCACATTGAAAATAATGAATGGAGAGAAAAAATGGAAGCTAAAACGTCGTTAGAGATGTACAGGCCTGAGAAATTGAACACCAGAAAGGAAAATTTCTAAGATACTTCCCAGGCTAGAGCATTTTGAGGCTGCTGCTTGCGAACTAAGAGCTTTGTGGGGTAGTATTCACAAAATGATGGGGTATGCGTGGTCTGCGGTAAATAAACGGAAACTATGGGACACATGGTGTTAGAATGAGAGAGTATCCATCCAAATCTACATGAGGGAAATATTTGGCTTCCAGAGGCCCTAGGTTTTAAGGGTAGAACAGAGGAAGTTAACTTGAAGGCTGTCGAGGGGACGAGAAGATTAGAATGCTGGTGGACTAAAAGCAGAGAGGGGAAGATTCTCGACGACAGTTACCACCTCTAACAGAAAAAAAAGTATTTTGTTCCTGAAAATGTTTTTGTGCCTGCCCTAATTAATCAGCGCTAGTATAAAACCAAGAGTATAAAACATAGGTTTATTAGTCCTTTTTGGTAAGATGACATGTCATCACCCCGCTATAAAGGGGAAACCAATAGAAATCATCATCAACATTAGTACCCTATACTTAGGGTTTTTCGTTTTCATGTTTTAAATTTTAACACGAAAGTGTTTTCTGCCGCGATAACCCAAGATTTCACTGCATCATATCCATCACCGAAATGACGCCAGTACACCTTTGCCGAAGTGACCCGCCAGTAGGGCGTCGCTTGCCAAGTACACCCACAAGATAGCCACCGACCCGCAAATCATGCTCATCTGCAGATTTCGTTGCACATTCCACTCTCGTGCTTACCGATTCCTATGACAGAGCAATCAACGACAGTTTTTTTTTCTGAGTTTTTAACACGCTCGGGCGCGTAGAAAAGTCAACCAGACTGAATCCAACGGAGCTGGGAGATCAGAACTATCAAATGGTGCACCGCAGTTATTGGCGGTCGTGGCTTAATCTGCGTTACGGGAAGAGCAGGATGCCAGAGGCGCCGCTCATGCGACCGGTGCGTGACAGTCTCTCTTCTATTTTTGCGCATTGAGAAGTCAACCGGCCCAACTCGAGCGGGGTTATGCGGCCAAAACCACCAAGCACAGGTTTTGGGAGGTGTGTCATGGGCTATGGGGCACCAGAATGTCGGCGGTTCAGCTCATTCGGACGGAGCAAGAAGGTTATAATAAAAATTCGGCGTTATTTGTTTTGTGTGTGTACAGTTATGTTGCATTATTCAAATACAGCGTTGGCGAGTTAGATGCTGTGATTTTGGTACTTTTTCTTTGCCACAACCAATGCGAATTTTTAATTACAAGCAGTATTAGTAAAGTTCGGTACGTTGAAGGAGGTGGGTGGTGTCGCCGTGAATGGGTGAAATTAGCCGATGACGCTGACGCAGGTAGATGGTGAAGAAGTAAAAGTCTATTTACACGTATTTACAGACGATGAAGCAAAATTAAGACAAAACGAAAACTGGGTTACAATTAAAAGGCGCCGCAGCGCACAATGGGGTCTCGCGGCACCATCCCTGGTTGAGGCCCTGAGGACAAAAAGGTGCCGAACCATCGCGCGTTTGGCGAGAAATTGATAAGGCCCTGGCCGGCGACGAAGGTTGCCGGCAAGGCCGTCCCATGGGGCTGCCACTCCGCAGACGGATGGGGGGACAACAAGACCCGGACAAAAGGGAGGAGGGTCATCGTCCCGACGGGGTCTATCGGCGCAGTCATCATCACAGTATTCATATCTTTTTGTACCTACTGATGTGTGCCTAAAATTGATCTCTGTCTCGTTTTTGTCAAACCTCGTTGCTAGTAAATGGGTGCGTTCTAAGTTCCTATATACCTTATACCCTGTGTAGTAAATCTCGTGGCCAGAGTAATTTTTGCAAAGACAGGGTGTGCCTGGAAAAACAGGCAAAATAAATCACGCCTAAGGGATCTGACAAATGAAGCGTTCCGGGCGTTCCCCAAGGGATGATTCGCATAGAAAATTGTGCTTTACACATCGCAGTTTTTTCATTTGTGACGCTTTGAGCTTTTTATGGCTTCTTTTCGGTTTCAAGCTTATCAAACCTTCGCACCTTCTACACGAATCAAAAGTCTTGCTCATGGTTGCAGTGTGTTTTTGTTTTCATTCAAAGCATTTCTCGTGAACTTCCTGTTTGAGTGGCGCAAGAAAGATTACTCTATAAAATTGAATGCAGTTCCTACAACTACTGAGTTTGAATGCAGGCCACAAAACAGGACTACAGATGTTACGGCACTTCGATGCACAGAGGAGTTGAGAAAAAGCTGATACCATAGCGGTCACAATGAAAATACGTTGATGGCAATGGCAATCATTTAGCCACTGTGGCAGCCCTTTTGTATACGCTGAACTTCGATCAACCAATTTTTCCGCCTCTTCCCTCTCTTCCGGTTTCTCTTCCTACCCCCTCCCCCCAAATTACTGTGTTTAGCTCCGTTCGGCACAATGACCGCTCGGATTGCCCGATGCGATGGGGGCGCGCCGAAACCGACGCGCGCCTCTATGCGATCAGCGCTTATTTACTTATACACAAATCCATAACGGAGTGTGCCGCCTCGTGTAAACATTGGGATACATGACAGCCGTCTTCCTGTTTCCGGTGTTCAGGCGTGGCATGCAGCGGCAGAGCGGAACGTGAGCTCGATAACATAATCTACGCTAGAATAGAGATGTGAGCGCTTGAAAAAAACATTCAACCCTTCGAAAAAAAAAACAAGTATTTTTCGTTTTTTGTTCAAACGGATAACATTGGAAAAACAAACGGAGCGTGTCCGGGGAAAATCGTTGTAAGGCGAGATCTTCAAGGACGGAGAGGCTTTCTGAAATCTAGGCCTTGACGGGAAATCGTGGAGAGATATTGAAATCCGAAGCTCTGGGACTTGCGTTATGCAGCTTGTAACAATTAGATTCTTTTCATTGGTTAGGGTAAAATTCATCGGGAACTTGAGTTTTTTTAGGTGATCTGAAGGAGACACCCAGCGGTTATTGGAGGCTTCTTGTTTGCTGAATCTTGTTTGCGGTGCCGTCAGGTTCACCTGTCATGCGGCACGCTTCGGCAGCGTTCCTCAGCGAAGTTACGCTCCGCAGCGAAGTATCGAAGTATGTTCCGCAGCGAAGTATCGAAGTATGTTCCGCAGCGAAGTATCGAAGTATGTTCCGCAGCGAAGTATCGCAGTATGTTCCACAGCGAAGTATCGAAGTATGTTCCGCAGCGAAGTATCGAAGTATGTTCCGCAGCGAAGTATCGCAGTATGTTCCACAGCGAAGTATCGAAGTATGTTCCGCAGCGAAGTATCGAAGCGCAACGGAAGACGAGGGACAGAAACACAGAAGACGAAGCGCTCTGTGTGTCGCCTTCTGTGTCTGTGTCCCTCGCCTTCTGCTGCGCTTGGATACTTCGCTATGTACCAGCTCACCCAAACGAATACTCTGCTGAATCTTGTTCCACCCTGCCTCGGTACGGGCTTGGCGCCCCAGTTACCCCGTTTCGATGCTGCTCTGGCGGCCCGGGTTCAAATCCCGCTCGAGGCCGGATGGGTTTTAACAGCAGAGCTATCTAAGCCGGCACAATTCTGTCCGACATAGACGGAAAACCTCGTGCGCACGTGAATGCGTGCCTCACGGCCGCCGCCCGGCATCGTCTAGGTTTACGCGTGTGCTTACGCCACAGGACGAGCTCCCGCCTTGGTCGTCGTCATCGTGTAGCGACCGGCGCCCACGGGTCCGCCGCGAAGAAGACGATGATGACGAATCTGCCAAGCCATCCTTTCGCAGTCCATACGTGGCGTGGAGACTGCCACCGGACCACCTGACGAAGAAGTAGGAGGTCTATCGAGGCGAGGACGCGCTTCTAGAGACTTTGCCCTACACGGCTGTGCCGTCGGAAGACGACGATGAAAGGGATGACGACGATTGCTACTGAATAAAACACTGTACGTACTTGTCTGTTCTCTGCTTTTCTGTGCAGTCCAAAACTGTTTCGCACTGCTGGGATCCGCCTGCTCCCTCTCAACTGGGATCCGCTGTAAGTACAAGGAGTAACTAGGTCGACCACCCGCTCTGGGGGTTCTCCAGCCTTGCACCAGTAGTGCAAGCTGAGCCAGTGTACATGTATATTTTGTGACTTATTTTCTTTTTACAGCGGCCGTAATTGGTACCATTCGTGCAGTCGCCAGCAACTGCGGTCCCTTTTCACCTTTTGTGGAACATCAAAGGCTTTCGCCTTAAGAAGCATGTCCAGCTCTTTTTTGAGCTCTGCGGCACCGCGTTTTCTTAATTTCTTATAGTTTTTTTCAAAAAAACATGAACAAAAGCAGTTTTGTTTCACCAAACTAACTTTTTTTAGCCCTTACATCTCTACGCTAGACCCGGCAAATTGTTGTTGTTGTGGTAGCTGTGCTGTCGTCGTGGTTGTCGTGGTTGTTGTACGGTAAGGAAAATGGCCGACACTGTAAAGAGCAAATAAAAAAAATGAATGTCGGTACCGTAACCTTTTTCCAGGTTCCTGTCACTAGACATCTGTTGCACCATGATAGTGTTCTGTGTTGGGCAATACGGATCGGCCTGCCATCAGTTAGGATAAGATTGACGTATGAGAGAAAGCAACGTGATAATTGAAATATTGGCGGACGATTACTATACTCCTTAACGAAAAATTTCAGCGCAACACGTACAGCAGTCGTCTTGGTAATGGCACATAGCTCCTGCGTCTGAGGAAGTGATCGCCTGATCAGCGAACGCATGACGGCGTGCGCTGTACTCTCGCGTTCTGTCGTAGTGCGTCGCCGCCGGTGAGCATGTCCGTGCCGCCTCGGTATACCTCCCTCCCCTAACACCTTCGCTATAGTTTCCTCGTCCGGTTTCCTGATCGCTCTATCTTCGGGGTCCTCTTCGTTCGCTCGCTCACAAGAGGGCCGGCAGTGGCGCGAAACAAGTGGAGCCGCCGATCCTGTGATTAGATAGGATGTCAATCTGGGTATCTGGAGTATAAGGCCAATCCGCTACCACTGCGCACGCTTTCAGCGGTTATTGTTGTTGAATAGCATTTATTGGAGCGAAAAAAAGAAAACTGGCTTACATCTTCCTTTTTAAGCGGTGGAGCAAAAATTAAAGTAATGGGCGCAACCTGACAAGTTAACGTGCCGGCGCGTGTGCAGAATAGAATTCACCCTCAGCGGCGCAAAACTCTCGATCCCTGGAAGCTATGGCGGGTGTCACCAGGTTTCATGTTGAAGTATTTCGCGCCAATTAAAAGACGAAGAAACGACACTACGCCGCGAAGAAAGGGATGCGAACAGAGGGTATTTGTAAGGATTCGGTCAAAGTAATTCCAACCAAAGAACGAAAAACGAAGAGGGAGAGAGAGAGGGAGAGAGAGAGAGCGAGATAGAGAGAGAGGGAGAGAGAGAGGGAGAGAGAGAGGGAAAGAGGGAGGGAGAGGGAGAGAGAGAGAGAGAGAGAGAGAGAGAGAGAGAGAGAGAGAGAGAGAGAGAGAGAGAGAGAGAGAGAGAGAGAGGGAGAGAGAGAGAGAGGGAGAGAGAGAGAGAGAGAGAACTTTATTTAAGACCGACCCTATCGGGATGGAGGCAGGCACCCGGACTTCCCCGGTCGATAGTGGTCATTAGCCCGTGGGCCCTACGGCCTCTTACGCCTGTTGCACGAGTTGTGGCTGTAAGTTGAGGAAACGCGGGGTACTTATAAGAAACGTGCTCAGGCCACGTGTATACCTAAGTGCCCCGAGGAATTACTTTTTTCGCAACCGACAGTGGATTCAACTCATAGAGCCTTCCGCGAGCCTGTCAGGGAGAGAGGAAGCATATCTGATTCATTCCTACACCTACGAAACGTAGATACTCGGCGGTATCTGCGACATTCGCTATGCCGACTGAGTCGACGCTGCCGGTTGGTATTTTAAATCCCACAAGACACGACACGACTACTTGGCAAGCTCCAGGTTTACAAATAGGATATGCATGTGGTATACCGCCTTAGACATGACCGCGGTATTCGGGTAAATCTTTTGATGAGGAGGGTTGCAGTTGTTTAGGCCGGCATGAAGACCTAGAAACAGCCTTGGCCTCATGATAATAGTTGAATACCGGTACTATGATCTCTGAGCGAATATATTTATTTAGCTAATATACCTACTAAGCGAATATATCTTCTAACCGAGTATATCTACTTAGGCCAGGTAGTTACCCCGGATCCCAACCATGAGACAGATATAATTAGAAGGATAACAATGGAGTGGAGTACACTCGGCAGGCATTCTGGGATGGTGGTGGTGGTGGTTGTGGTTTGCGACAGGAAAAGGAAAGGAAATGCACTGGGGATATTTTGAGCTTGGCAGGGAGCTCACCTGCATACAACCCAGTGCAGGGTAAGGAAGTAGAAGGGAGTGATATGATAAAGTAGAGAGAGAGAAACCTATACAGAGAGCTGTCAG
The DNA here is from genome assembly GCF_048455015.1 of Haemaphysalis longicornis. NCBI lineage: Eukaryota > Metazoa > Arthropoda > Arachnida > Ixodida > Ixodidae > Haemaphysalis > Haemaphysalis longicornis. The sequence goes on from NW_027526295.1 coordinate 132,644,222, forward strand.
TCCTAGGAGGCTGTCAGTCCGGGAACATCAGTCGATCACTGCACTCCGGGCTACAGCTGCTGCGTAAGGTCGGTCGTCTCCAGGAAATGGAGCAGATAGGCGAAGACTTTCCGTTGGGATGCCGCAGGCCCCTTAGGAACAGAAGGTCCTTCAGGCCGGCGCTGGGAAGGCCTCGACGCTGGAGCGTTCGGTGGAGCTCTGCTCTCGGCCCCGCGAGGGGGGGGGGCAGAAGCAGAGTAGGTGCTTCAGAGTCTGCAGTTCGGAACAGTCCGCACATGTAGCGTGGTCCTTGCGTCCGTGTTGGTGCAGACGCTCCGCCACGTTGCAACAGTCGTGCCGCATGCGGAGAAACAGGCAGCGGGCAACGGTCGGGGTGCCAGGCTGCTCACGACCCGAGGGTAGGAGCGCATCCTGTGCACCATGCGCGCCAGAGCGGTGCGGGCCTGTCGAACGTCGTGACGTCTTGGGGGACTGGGGTGCCCTCCTGGTGGGCCTCCCTGGCTCGGACGTCGATGTCCTCGTTGCCCCGGATTCCACTGTGGCCCGGCAGCCAGTGGAGCCGCAGGTCGCAGCCTCTGGAGGCCACAGTGTGGAGCTTGGTTGCAAGGGAGCGCTCCGGGTAGCCGCTGCAGTAGGTGGGCTGATCGGCCGCGTGCAGCCGCAGCAGGGCAGTCCTGTAGTCCGTGAGGATGACCGCCTCGGGATGGATCTGCGGCCCCCTCTCGAGGAGGAGGTCGGCGGCCAGGTCCGCCCGTGTCGACGAAGTGGGGAAGGGCAGGCGGCAGCTCCGGCTGGCTCGAGGCTCAGGCACCACGAAAGCAGCCGCCCCCTCGCACATGCTGTGTTTGACGGAGCCGTTCGTGTAGAGATTCAGGTAGCTGCTCAGGTCCTCCTGGAGCAGGGCGGCCGCCTCTTGGTGGATGGTCTGGGGTGGTGTGGTCCGCTTGTTGCGGACCCCGCGGAGGGCCGTGTGGATCTGCTGGACCTCCCCGATGTATGGTGGTGGCAGCTCCAGGCGGGGTTGGTTTGGAACCTCGATTCCCTCCTAGAAGATAGTGAGCAGCACTCTCATGTGCGAGTTGGGCCGGCTGCGGAATCTCTGAAGGAGCGCAGCCCCGTCGCGTGCGCTCAGCAGGCGCTGGATGTGCCACAGACCTGTCTGCAAAGCCCGCATCTCGATGGACCAGGTTCCCGCCTCGGTGTAAGTGCCCGCCACCTGGGTCGTGGGAGGAAAAGCAGGCAGAGGCGGATGGCGCGGCGCTGATCGATCTCCAGCTCCTGCCAGAGTCTAGTTCCCAGGTAGGCGAGTGGAAGCGCGTACGGAACAGCCGCGGATGCCATGCCGTGGAACACGCGCTGCGCCACTTGGTGATGAGCAGCCATTGCCTCGAGCCAGAAGCTGGCGCACCTCTTGAAGCACCCGTCCGCTGCGTGCCCGGAGGGCCTTGACAGCTGGCAGCCATGTGACTCGGCAGTCAATGAGAAGCCCCAGGTACTTCACGCTGAGCTGCCAGGGAAGATGCCGTCCGTTGTTTGTGATGGGCGGTGTTGCCCGTCGAGCTCTGCATGCTGGCGGGTGCAGCATAAGGGCCTGCGTTTTGGCTTCCGAAAGCTGCAGGCCACGGCTCTCGAGGAAGACAAACTGCTCCCAGAACCTCATAGAGGCACACCTTGATTGTGTGACAACCTTTGCTGAGACCATGGGTCCAGCGTACCACGTCGTCAGCGTACACCGCCACCTCCACTGGGTGTCGCAGGCCTGGAGGGATGCAGTCGGGTAAAGGAGCCAGCACCAAGTTCAAAACGAACGGGCTCAGCACGATTCCCTAGAGCACCCCTGAGCGGACGTCTCGAGTCTCGAGGACTGCTGGTAGCCCGGCCGACCTTCACCCCCAGGGTCCGGTCACGCAGAACGCCGGGGTGTAGCCTTCTAGGCGCCCGACAACACCCATGCCTCCAGGGCCTCCAGGATGACCCCGTGGGGGACCGTGTCGAATGCCGACCGCATGTCCACCAGGAGCCGGAAGGCCACCTCCTTGTCATGGCGGGCCTGTTTTAGCATGGAAATGACGTTCCCTAGGGAGTCAGCCGTTCAGCGGTGCCGCCTGAAGCCACTTTGCTGCTCCCGGAAGACGCCGCTGTAATCCACGATCCACTCAAGTCCGGCCAGGGTAGCACTCTCCACGACCTTCAGCAGCCGACGTCAGATAATGAAAGGCTGCCTGCCATTATCCCTGAAGAGGAAAGTGTATAACAGCTGCATCTTACGGGTACTCACTTACGCGGCGGAAACTTGGAGGCCCACTAAAAGGGTTCAACTTAATTTGAGGACGACTCAGCGAGCAGTGGAACGGATGATGATAGCTGTAACGTTAATGGAAACAGAGCGGAATAGGTCAGCGAACACGCGCGTGTTAAGGACATATTAATAGAAATTAAGAACAATAAATGGGCGGGGGCAGGGCACGTAATGCATACGCAAGATAACCGTTGGTTATTAAGCGTAAGAGTGAATTTTTAGAGAAGGCTAGCGTAGCAGGTGGCGGCAGAAAGTTAGATGGGCAGATGAGGTGAAGAAATTTGTGGGGATAAACTGGTCGAAGTTATCAGAGGACCGGGATAATTGAGGATCTATTGGAGAGGCGTTTGCCCTGCAGTGGGCGTACACGGGCTGCTGCTGCTGTTGATGAAGATGAGGGTGACCATGACTCTGCTCTGCTCTGTCTCTCTATCTATTTGTCTGTCTGTGCCTGGGTGCCCGTACATGCGTGCGTTCGCATGGGCGCATAGGGAGGCAGTATATGAGGACGCTTACTTCGGCTTTAAAAGTGTGGGAGGTTCAATTTCAGCATGCTTTTGCACAGATTGAAGCACCGCACATCAACATTCTTTGAGGGTGTGTGAATGTCAGCCCCTGTGAGTGAGTGAGTGAGAGTGAGTGGAGTCCAAAAAGTTCCTCGATGTCCCCACTTACACGGAGCGTATATACAAATGCTCCTGCGCTTGACCTCCACTGGCGGAGTGTGCTGAATAGGCAGTCTAATTGTTTCGTTACACCCTTACTTTTAAATGCAAAGCATTTTAGTAACTCACATTGTCACGCGGCGTTGGCTTGCCTTGTCGTAGTCCGCAGGCACGCCTTGTCGTAGTCCGCAGCCAGGCCACTACACTATAAAAGAAATAACAGTTTCGGGCGCCCGGTTTCGATCCCTTGACGCCGCGGGCGGAACGCAAGGTGCCCGGCGCACTACCGACTGAGCCACGAAACCGACACAGATTTACCGAACGCGCCTTATATCCTTCACTCATTTCTGGTTTGTTTCGAAAGCGCCACAAGTTGTCCCGCGCCTCCGAAAGATGGCGACACGGGTCCCGCGATCGAGAGATACGACTTGCCGGCGCACCCCCTCGGAAATGCTGTGCATTTGATCGTGCCCCTCGCGAGGGGGATGTTTAGTTCGCTTTTTTGTGGTCTCGCTCTGGATTTCGCTTTTATTGTTGTAATATGTATTTATTAATCCTATATACACTCCGTGCCTTGAGCTTTGTCATCACCGGAGGGGGAGATGGGTGAAGGGAGTTGGAGGAAGGGGGGGTGAGTGTCCCGACTAAATGTGGTCCTGTACGGCGGCTTCTCGAACATATACTTAAAGAGAGTCGAGGACCATCTGCCTTTGTTTTGTAGACCCTTCGGGATGGGTCCACTCCGGCAGCGTTTGTGGCCTCACTTGAGGAGAAATGAGCGCATGTGTGCGGTTTCTCCGGTCCTTCAAGGCAGGGAATCTCCATAGAAGATGGTCAAGGTCAGCGACTTGTGGGCTGTCAGGTGATTCGCAAATTTTGCAGGTGCCGTCGTCGGTGTGTAGACGAAAGCGTGCCATGATGTGCGGCGTTACGGCAGTGTTCGTCCGAATGCGTCGGAGTGTGACCGTTGCTCACCGGTTGTAGCCGGATGGGATATGGTCATCCTCTTCGGGTAACGAATTCGAAGCGCTGCACGTCGCTCAGCACGTGCTTTGGTGATGGCTTCCTCGTAGTCATACCCTTCCTCTTCCGACTCGTCGGGCAGCAGCTCCAAAGATGGAGGTGTCGATGCTTGGGGAGCGGGGAAGACGGTCGTCAGTCGCGACGGAGGTTTCTGGCAATTATCGGGGTTGGATAGCACGTTCCGTGCTGCCTTGTGTGCCTCCTCGTTGCCCGGTATCCCGTTATGGCCAGAAACTCAGTGAATTGTAAGTATGCGGCCGAGTTGACGAAGGTCTCTTGCGACCGCACGAATTCTTGCGACCGTCCGACTGCGCGTGTTATTTTTTCTGCATTCTCTCACGGTTTCCTTGGAGTCCGTGTAGAGAAGGAAAGTGGTTGGTGCCTCAGTCGGGCTTGTGGCGACAATTCTGTGCGCTTCTTCCGTCGCTAGTAGTAAGGCCCTCAGTTTCGCTTCCTTCACAGATGGGGTACCATAAAGAGCCTTGGCTCCTTTAGTTTTGGTCTTGTCGCAGTACCACGCTATGGCGACCTCATCATCTTGAAGAGCTGCGTCAGTGTAAATTCTGCGCACCCCTTCGTCGTCGTCGGTACGCTGGAGCTCTTTCAGGTGTGTCGTTGCTGCTCGTTGGCGACGTGTCGGATGTGCTGCGCTTGTGTTTTTGGGCATGGGCCGGTGATCAACGATGGCTATTTGTTTCCATGGTTCATGCGGTTGGTAGATCGGAGGTTTCTTGTCCAGCGAAAGACCAAGTTGACGATGAATGGCCTGCCCGCTTGAGTGCTTTCGAGGCGTAGTAGTTGTGAAGCTCCTAAGCTTTCAGCTCTGTCTTCAATGGTGTTCATTCCTGAGTGAAGGTGGAGGTTATAAACCATTGCGAAGCGACGAAGACCAGAGACAACCCTCATGGCTTCGCGGTTAAGGTATTCTACGGACTCTCGTTGTTTTTTTGTGAGTCTATAGAAGTTATACCCGTACGTCTCTTTTGCAACCAACAGGCCGTTTACCAAAATGCGAAGAACACGTTCATCGGCGCCCCACTTCTTTGAAGTAATCCGACTGATCAGGGAAAGGGTGCTTTTCCACGTAGCGGTCAATTTCTTGAGCCACGTGGTGGCGCCCCCATCCTCGTCTATCTCAAGACCGAGAATGCGGACAGTAGGTCGTTCTTGGATTGGTACTCCATTCATGGTGAGTTTAAACTGGCACTTTATATTTTGTTTGTGTAGCCGTTTGTTTGCCACTACTACAAAAACAGTCTTCTCGGGAGATGGAACGAGTCCTACCTCTGTTAAGAAAGAAGAGATTGTGTTGAGACCTTGCTGCATTGCTTGTTCTTGTTCGCCTATTGGCGGTGAGATGTTTGAGTGGCGCCCACTGGCTCTGACGTCAGCTTAGGAACTTGCTCCGCTGTCGTCTGCTACACTCTGTTTGTGAGGGGCAGCAGCGCCTGTGCTACGAATCATCCGCTTTGATGCTTTAGTGCATCAAAAAGCGCATTTATAGTAATTCAGGTATTTTTACCAGCCTCTGACACATGAATAATTTCAAGCTGTATCCCCCACAAGTTTGCAACACACGAGGAGAGAGAGAATAACTTTCTTCTGAGCAACGGTCAGAAGATCGTGTGCAACTTGTCACTTCTAGCTTATATGCCAGGTTCAGCGCTCAGAGCACCTCGATAATTATTCAAAATTCGTAGGTTTCGATACAATATTTTTGGGATGCTCTTATGAAGACTGAACAGTCTAATGCTACGTGCCAAGCAGAGGGCCCCTACACGAGCATTGCATTGCAGGAAATAAAGCGGCTGCCTATTTCTCTCGCATTTGACTTGTATCAGGTTGATGTTTTTTTTGTTGTTGTTGTTTTACTGTGCTCAGCGCATTATTTTTTCCGCACCGTCACAAACGTTTATTAGTAGGTTTTGGGATGCTGGGGAGGATCACAAAGGTCGTGTGGATATTTTTTTCAGGCTGTATGGCAAACATTTCCTTCTTCACAAATTCGCTTTCGTTATGGCTGCGTGCGAGAAGATGCATGTTCTTTCCGTGCGTTGTTTATTCACATGCAAATAAAATGAAAAGGTTTGTGCTACGCCACCGCGATCGCGCTCCAGACAATGTACGTTGTCCAGAGTACTCGAAGGCGGCTTTTGAGCTCCGAATTTCTACCGTAACCATCGTTATCATAACGAGCTGACTTTCAACCCAAACAATTATGACATGATTACGGTGTTAAAGGTGTGATATACTAGGTAACCAACGCAATGAATGGTATACGTGCATATATTGCAAGAATCGAAACCGACGAATATAAGATAACCCACTGTTTGTTGGTTTTATACTAGGCTTCTAACCAGTATGGAGGTTTATTGAGCAAAACGAGTAACGTCTATGGTAAAGATACAGTAACATTATGTTTGTTCAGACCAGGAGGGAAATTTGCTACATTTCTCACAGCCTTATCTCCCCGATATTCAGATATGCGACATTGGGAAACTGCGCTCAAGAGGAGGAGGAGACGGAGTGGAAAACTTAATTTACCAGTAAAATCGAACTAATTACTGGGCCGGGTCCTCAGTCCAGGACAAGAGAGTAACCCACTGTTTGTTGGTTTTATACTAGGCTTCTAACCAGTATGGAGGTTTATTGAGCAAAACGAGTAACGTCTATGGTAAAGATACAGTAACATTATGTTTGTTCAGACCAGGAGGGAAATTTGCTACATTTCTCACAGCCTTATCTCCCCGATATTCAGATATGCGACATTGGGAAACTGCGCTCAAGAGGAGGAGGAGACGGAGTGGAAAACTTAATTTACCAGTAAAATCGAACTAATTACTGGGCCGGGTCCTCAAGATTTCTTTACTTCTTGTTACCCCTTCCAAAGAAACTATACCTAGTCTACTCAGGATGGCGTTCTATGAATCGAAGAAAATTACTCTTACTCTCTTGTCCTGGACTGAGGACCCGGCCCAGTAATTAGTTCGATTTTACTGGTAAATTAAGTTTTCCACTCCGTCTCCTCCTCCTCTTGAGCGCAGTTTCCCAATGTCGCATATCTGAATATCGGGGAGATAAGGCTGTGAGAAATGTAGCAAATTTCCCTCCTGGTCTGAACAAACATAATGTTACTGTATCTTTACCATAGACGTTACTCGTTTTGCTCAATAAACCTCCATACTGGTTAGAAGCCTAGTATAAAACCAACAAACAGTGGGTTATCTTAGTGTCACTAAATAAGGTTATTTAGTGACACTAGGTTATCTGTAACTCAACCTAAAGGTTTTGCGGCCCATAGTGCATGTCGGCATACTTTCATGCTATTACAACGTAAAGTGATGAGATATAATACTTTCAATCGTTCGGCGAGGTCGCAAAAACTTTTTTCTTTCATATGACTACCGGGAATCGTAATGCCTTCTGGCAAATCCGACAGCTGCGAAGGCCTGGTATTTGTTTTGGTCTTGCTTTTTCGCTGTTGCCGGTTATTAGCAGCTGGCGGCTCCCTTTGTTCTAAAGATTTGTGAACACTGAAGCTGACGCTTACTCCGACTGTTCGCGCTCCGCACAGGGCCGGCGTCGCAAAAACTGGGGTGGCGCCGGCAATGTTTCTTTCGCAGCGGTATCAAAAATTATACTTTAAATAGCGCCTTCAGCTGGTGTATGCGATTTCAAGTGTTTTACTATGATAAAAAGTTACGCACACGCAACATCTGGTGCGAACAAGCACCAGACGCCAACTGAGCTCAAAGAAACAGCAGGGAGAGCGAGCCCGAGTGAAGCAGACGACAAATGCGAGAGTCCCTAAGCCGACGTCACGGAGGCGCGCTTTGCAGCGCCGCCCGTGGTCTAGCTCACCGCCAATAGAGCCTCCCTTTGTCCAAAGCGTGATTTCGTGTGCATAGATCGTGAAACGCAAGCCTTCAATCTCATCCAGGAGTGGGGGAAGGTCAGTCATGACGATATTAAATAGCGTTGGCGATAACACTGAACCTTGAGGTACTCCGACGCAGTTTGCTGTTGTGGGGCCGAGTGTGTCACCAACCCGTACTCGATAGTGGCGGTCTCGCAGGAAATCTTGTACAAAGGCAAGTGGCTTTCCGTCCAGTCCTCGGTTGCGTTCGCCTTGGATAACTGCCTCATGAAGTACCGAGTCGAATGCTTTTTTTACGTCGATGGCTACCACTAGACGGGGATCACATGATGAGGTGTTAGCTATAACATCCTCTGAGAACAATTTTAAGCTGTCTAGAGTAGAAAGGTGCCTCCGGAACCCCGTTTGACGTGGGTGAAGTTGGCCTGTTGTTTCTAAATGCCACTGAATTCTTGCGAGAACCATCCTCTCCATAAGTTTCATAACATTAGAAATCAAAGAAATGGGTCTCAGATTCTCTATTTGCGTGAGAGGCTTGCCAGGCTTTGGTTAGGCAGCACAGAAGATTAACAGATAGCATTGAGCCAGTCAAGGAGTTGCTCCTTGTGCGCCTCAGGCAAGTTGCGAAGGGTCGCGTAAGTGATCCCATCTGGACCAAGTGCGCTCGTTATTTTGGTTTCCTGAAGAGCTGATAGAAGTTCGGCCATTGTAAACGGGTCATTTATACTGGTGTTCATTTCGGGAGGCGTAGTGCGTGGGAGAAACGGCGCTCTTGGTTTCACCCCAAGCGGGGGTTGTGGGAAGAAAAGTTGGCCTGCCTAGATTGCAAGATCGGTCTCTGTGATGCCCAGTCGAAGAGCTAAGTTCTGGCCCGCCGTTTTATTCTTTCTTTTGTCCTGCATGCCATGAAATGTTGTCCAGACTTTGCTGAGCCCGGTCTCCGCATTGAAGGCGCCGCAGTGCCGATGCCAGTTATCCCGGGAGAGCTGCAAGGAGTACTGGCGTGCCTTCGCAGTTGCTTGCTTAAGGCGCGATTGAAGCAGAGGTGTCCTCCCGCCTTTGCGAAATTGCTGGAACGCTTGCAGATGGCTAGCCCATAGATTTAGCAAATGTAGGTCGGGGGTGGGTGCACCGTGTTTGACTAAAACCGATGTTGTGGCTTCCCGTAGAGCAGTACCAATGCATGTGTAGATATGATCTGCAGGATCGGTTTCATTTAGGCTGGTACGAAATGTATCCCATTTTACGAAAGTGGTCTGTCGTTTCTCTGGTATCGCTTGCAATGCTTGAAGTGTTATCCATATCGGCAGATGGTCACTTCCGAGTGTGTCTGGTCTGGTCTGCCAAATGCCTCGAACGTTGGGAGAAGCCCAAGTAAGGTCCGGTGTCGTGTCTCGCTGCGACGCAAACGCTGCTAGGCGCGTAGGAACTTCAGGGACGTTGACGAGTTCTAAGCGTGTATGCCGCATAGCAACAAGCAGCTGGGTTCCTCTGCTGTTGTTTCGGGGATATCCCCAAGTGGTGTGCCAAGCGTTAAAGTCCCCACCAATAAGTACTGATTGACCTTGTAGGGTCTGCATGAGGGAGTTGACCCGTGTTGCGTCTTGTTTGCTGCGCCCCATGGGTCTCCAGTATACGGAAACAAATGTAACCGTCTGCCCCCGTAGCTGAGTCCTCCCGACTTCCCGATTCGGGTCACACAGATAGATGGTGTCCAGCTGAGTTTGCGGCACGGACTTTGCGACAAGAATTGCAGCTTGACCGTTGCAGACATCTGGCTGCGATGTGTCACCGTTGTTTCGCCCTCTGTGACTTTGTCGAATAAGAGGGGTTGTATACACATCGAATCCCCTCAGAATAATATTAGAAGTGTTTGTTTCCTGTAGAAGCAGGATTGTTGGCCTCTCGTTTCTTGCGAAGCGTTGGTTTAGCTCAGCGGATCGTGTGGTCAGCCCGCGGCAGTTCCACTGCATCACTGTCACAGGGTGACCCGATCCGTGGCGCTTACTTGTCGGACACAGCATTACGGTGCACAGTACTGGCGCCTTCGAGGACCTCAGTGGTCATGGTTTGGCTTGCGAAAGCAGCCTGAGAATCGAGACACATGCCTACGACAAGGTGGGATTGGCCTGATAGGGCTTCGCGAAGGGGTTGAGGCCAAAGTTCCACAAGGGCCTTCCTTATTCCTTCCGCAATAATGGTTTTAATGGTGATTTGTATCTCGAAAGAGATTATGGCTCTAACTTCTTTCAGTATTGATTGGCGTACGAGCGATTGTTGGTGGCTGACGTCCACCCGCAGCTGTTGAATCTCACGGCGAGGTTCGGCCTGTCAGATCTGCGCCACCGGTGGAGGCGTCGAAGAAATTGTAGTTGAACGTGATCCTTGCGGTGACGATTGCGGTTTTTGGGCCTGACGTATGCCCTTTGCGTTGCTACGGTCATTTACCAACTGTGGCGCCGAAGTAAGCGCAGGATCCTGAGCTATAACGCCGGTAGAGGGGGGGGGGGCTGGTGCTTCTGGCGGTGACACTGACGTCGAAGCGTTTGGTGGTAATGGCGGATAGTGAACCGATAAGTCTCGTGGCAGCGGTTCATGGCGTCCCTTCCAGCGTGAAGTGACGTTCGACGGTTGTTTTAGTGCCGGAGGCGGATGTGTGCTTTGTGGTTGTGACGACTCGGGTGGTACCGACGCCGGCAGGTTTGTGAACGATGTCGAGTGGTGTTTCGTGCTGTTCTGAGGGATTGAATCCCGCCCTCCTTTACAGCGCATGGTATTGTTCGGAGGTATCCGTGATTCATCAATGTGCGTAGAACCCCTAAATGGTCGGCGACGTGCCTGCCTGGCTCTGACGCCTTTGTTTGCTTCAATGCGCTTCCTACAACGGGGATCCGTTGCTACGTGGGAGCCACCGCAGTTTTTGCACTGTGGCGAACTACCCGTGCAGTCGGAGATGCCATCGGCGTGTTCCTTGCCGCACTTGGCACAACGAGGGTGTTAAGAATTGGGGCAGATGTCTGCCTTATGCCCAATGTCATGACTAGAGGCCGGATTTTTAGGCACTAAAAAGCACGTTTTAGGCACTAAAAAGAATAAAAAAGACGCAATAAGTTTTTAGATAAATGCTAATAATATCAAGTGAAGACGTGAGCGAAGTGTAAGCGCGACAGGAAATCCAAAAATGTCATTGCTATGAGGCCACAATGGCAGTAACAGTTCAATTCAATTCAATTCAATTTTTTATTTTTCTCTCATAACAAGTTCTATACATTGACCTTAGACGTGGAATTGCCCCGTAATACCTCCGGGCTAATGGCGATCACTTGGCTTAATTTCACAAGCGCACTGGGTACATGTTCAGATACGAAAGTCACTCAAGCGTCGCATATTGTGAAACAGGCAGGAGAAACAATACTTGAAATATGGTAATACTGATTTATAAAAGCGCAAAGTTATGTCTGCCTGACGCAATTAAATTCCAAAAAAGCAAGAAAATAATAAATGCAAGATAGACAAGGTTTATAAGAAATTAACATGTTGTTACGCGAGAACGTACGTACAAAATTTAGCAATTTTCTACAGGTACCTTAATTGGCAGGCAAGACCTTTGAACACTGCCAAATACACATACGCTCATTCGAAAAATAAATATTAGGAATTGTGTTTGGACAGAACACGGAACCTAGTTTAAGAATCACTATGAAAATTACAGAAACAATAGGTAACTACCAGCATCTCCAGATTTCCGGGTTCAAAAATGCACCTCTTGTCGCTGAGAATGAGTTTGTACGCGGAGAACGAACGCTCGACGTCGACAGATGTGATTGGTTCGTACTTATACTTGGGAAGATTCGATGGGTTAATTGACACTAGGATCCTACAGTGCTCACCAGCAAGGACTTCTGAAGCTTCTTTAAGGACAGAAAGCCCCTTGTTTTTGTCCAAGACCGATTGCAGTTTCGCACGTGCCTTTTCGGCGACGGGTCCTTCGGGAGCGGTGGCGATTTTTTCCTGTGCGTGGAGAATTAGCGCAACGTTCGTAACAAGAGTTTCTCCCGCACTTTCAAGTTTTTTTATAGAATCCACTAAGAACTTGAAGTTGGCGCAAAGGTACGCGAGGTCTCCTGGAAGGCTATGCACGGAGAGGACAGCTTGAGCCTTTGTGACTGCAACACTCTCGTCAATTGGAAGGCCGTTGATCACGGCCTTGATGTCCGAAAAGTAGCAGTTGTAGTACTCAAGAACTTCTAGCCACGTTCACCATCGTGGGACGATGGGTTCTGGCGGAAAGGGCACATCAGGCAGCATCCCCTTGAAGACGCGCACGCGAGAGGGTGCCTTCAGGAACACGGCCTTGGCTGAACCAATAAGCTCGCTGACGTCAGTGAAGGGCTTCCTCAGTTCCCCGCAAAAACGATGAAGCGCATGCGCTAGGCAGGTGACATGAAGCATCTGCGGGTAGAAGGCCTTCAGGAGATGAGCGGCCTTGTGCATGTAGGCTGCAGCGTCTGTGTAGAGCAACAGAACCTTGGTGGCCTCGACTCCTGTAGGGTAAAGAACCTTTAGGTATTCGTTTACAAAGAATGCTACAGACTCCCCAGTTGTTCTCTCGAAAGGTTTCGAACGCACGAGGAAAGCCCTTGTCTTCTCGTTCGCCGTAAGCTTCCCAGCAAGAAAGTGAGCGACAAATTTATAGAATCCGCTAAGAACGTGAGGTTGGCGCAAAGGTACGCGAGGTCTCCTGGAAGGCTATTCACGGAGAGGACAGCTTGAGCCTTTGTGACTGCAACACTCTCGTCAATTGGAAGCCCATTGATCACGGCCTTGATGTCCGAAAAGTAGCAGTTGTAGTACTCAACAACTTCTAGCCACGTTCACCATCGTGTGACGATGGGTTCTGGCGGAAAGGGCACATCAGGCAGCATCTCCTTGAAGACGCGCACGCGAGAGGTGCCTTCAGGAACACGGCCTTGGCTGAACCAATAAGCTCGTTGACGTCAGTGAAGTGCTTCCTCAGTTCCTCGCAAACACGATGAAGCGCATGCGCTAGGCAGGTGACATGGAGCATCTGCGGGTAGAAGGCCTTCAGGAGATGAGCGGCCTTGTGCATGTAGGCTGCAGCGTCTGTGTAGAGCAACAGAACCTTGGTGTCCTCTCACTCCTGTAGGGTAAAGAACCTTCAGGTATTCGTTTACAAAGAATGCTACAGACTCCCCATTTGTTCTCTCCAAAGGTTTCGAACACACGAGGAAAGCTCTTGTCTTCTCGTGCGCCGCAAGCTTCCCAGCAAGAAAGTGAGCGACAAAGCGCCCTTTGACGTCTGTTGTTTCGTCTACGGAAATCCAAATGCAAAAGTCGCCAAGCTCTTTTCTGATTCTTGCTAATGTCTGTTCATACAAAGGCCGGAGGTAGTTTTTCCTCAAAGTAGACTCAGACGGCACGTTGTGATTGCAGTATTTCTGTAGAAATTGTTTCAGCACGGGATTTCCAATTTTGGTCCAAGGGATGTTTGCGGCCACCAGGGCCTCGCACAAATCAACGTTGAAAGCGTTCGTCCTGTCGTCCTTGAAGGCTGTTGTCAAAAAAGACTGTTTGGATGTTGAGGGCTTGTCCCGCTTAAGGTTTGCCAGGTGACCTGCCGTCTTCTCATGCTGAGCCAGGTGGTACTTCTTCTCACAAGGAATCTGCGCAAATGCGTTAGGATTCCTAAATACGAAGCGTATATTCAACATCACAGCGCAGATAAATATGCTAGCATACTGAGCGTCTTGACATGCTAACAGAAGACAAATAAATACGATAAGCATCAATAGACATTATAACTTCCGCATAGAAGCGCTCGAACACCCCTGCTGCGTCCTATTTGATGGTATAACTGCACTTGAGCGCCGCGCTACTACGCGTGTCGTACCACCAAAACGTACTTGAAAAACAAGAAGGTGAGATTCCATTGACGTTCTGTTCAACTGACTCGGAGCACACCATCAATACCCTAAATTTCACGGTGGCACAGCAGGGTAGTAAGATACCAGATTCAATTGCGTGTTAACTTAGTTTGGCGTACTTCGGTAATTCTAGCTAGCGTCTGCATGTAATTAACCGAGTAGCTACGAGCTGGACTTCGATTTAACGGATGTCCAGTGCATATCTTAAAAACACGCTATGTTCATCACCGCTAGTTTTGAAAAATCATCCTTCAGTACCAACCGATCAATTGCTCGTTTGATTAAGAAATTTCTGGATTTTCACTTAACGCAGCATACGGGGACGGTACATAAAAATGTGAATCTCCTGCGTAAGGTATCTAAAATATGTCATTTCAATAATCTGAATGGTATTGAAAGTTTAGAACTTATACACAACGCTAGCAATCAAAATAACCAACGTTTGAAAAATGCAGGTACCGAAAGGAACACTGTCTGCCGTATTCAAAATGCACAGGTGCCGCCTTTCTTTTCTCAGAAGAAGGGGAAGTATAAACAAAAAGCAATAACAGCGAATCGCGGCCATGACGCCCAGGCGCCAACACAGGCGGCGCAATGGACAACTGCATAGTTTGGAGTTCGACCACGGCCCCTGGATCAAGCGCACTTGATCGAGTGGCCGTGGTTTCGAATAACACATGAAACACTCACGCCACGTAAAAATTCGTCTGCTCACCTTTTTTTCCGCACGGTTGGCAGAACACGGTCTCTCCGTCTATTCTGTAGCATGGTGAGTTAAGTGTCCACTGTCGGATCTATGCACTTCTGGGCGTCTTCCTCTTCGGCATGGCTGAAAAGGGCAGCGGAGAAAGCCAGACCGTTCACCTTGAAAGACCGGACCAGAAGGGAAGGGTGCCTCCTATTGGTCGGGTCCAATCGCCTAGAGCCAATTTCTCCCCTGGTGGTGAACCTTTCAACTAGTAAATTACAAACAAGATAAGGGCGTGTACGTCACAGTGTTTTTAGATGCAACGCATCTCTTGCTTGGGGCTATGTCACTCCTGCGTCTGTCCGGCGGCGGCGTCCGTCTCTCCTCCACTCTCCTCTCTCCGATAGCGAACGCTCTCGCCTAACAACGGTGGCGGCGGCGGCACAGGTGCGTCTCTCCTCCACTCTCCTCCTCTCCTCTCTCCGTTAGCGAACGCGGTCTCAGTCGACGGTCGTCCGTGCTCCGTTTGCACTCTCTCGCAGTACTCGACGATTGCTTGTTGCGACGGTTCCTCTAGAGAATCAACCCAACGGAAACACCAATGGAACCACCCAGATGCGTTGCATCACACAAGGGTTCCCGCGATGGGAGGTGGGCGTAATTTTTCCCCACCACTTTCTTTGCCCCTGATGGTATCATAGTTCCCCTGGGGAGTAGTGTTGTGCGTTCACCGCCAAGTCCTGCGGGAAAGCCACCCGTAAAGCATGCAGAAGCCGCCGCTCCGGTTGCACCGGCCCAAAGGGAGGGGGGGAGGATGGGGAGGGGGGTGTTAAAAGAGGACCAGGTTCAAACCCATAGAATTCAGAACAGTAAATATTTCCAGGTAGAATGAATAAAGGTATCAAATTGCACTCGAAAGCAAAACTTGATGCTACATAGTGCTGATTTAGGCGCCAATTTGAGAAAAAAGGCATTTATAGGCATTTATCGGAGTTTAGGCACCAACACCCAAAATAGGCATTTATAGGCACTATAAAACCACCATAAAAGCCATCCTTGACCTCCAATTCGTGCTCATCTATCGAAATGGGGCGATAGGAACGCAAGGAAAAAAATAGGCATTTGCCTAAAATCCGGTCTCTAGTCATGACACAGGTTACGTATGACTGACATTGGCGTGTACGGAGCAACTGCCATCATGCAGTTGTAATAGAGGACATAACGTGGCGGTGTCTTGCCTTCAAAAGTAATGAGGGCTGTTTTTTTACCCATCCGTTGTGCCGCCACGATCCAGTGGGTACGGCACGAAAGGTTGTGTAGAAGTTCCTCTTCAGGATCGTTTGGGTCTATTCCGTATATTACGCCTCGAACTGGGCCCCCAGAAAGGGCCTCGTAGGCTTCCAGTGGGATTTTTGACGTTGAGATGCCCATCTGCGTAATTCCAAGGAAGATGTTTAACACATGTGGTTGCCAAATATCGATGGCTAACGTGTTAGATGCCTTGAGAATACGAATTCGGTAGGCTCTAGGCGAAATGGGTAGCGGTAAAGCCTTGGTGAGGCCAAGGTGAATGTCTCGTGGCGAATAGTCCGAGAGGCAGTGGCGTTCTCGTGGCCTAAGAATAACAGTGTGCTGCGGCGTCGCAGGGAGCGTGCTCTTCGCCGAAGCAGCACGCGGAGCGGTTGGCGCGACTGCTCTTTATCAGCAGGTCTTCGCCGGTTGGCGCACGTGAGCTCCACGAAGCTTGCAGCTGTGGCAACATGGCGGCGCCCCACTGTTCGGAATTAGGCTTAGCATAAAACGTGGTCTTGTGGTGATGAGACCTCAAAGGCGTGGAAGGGCGAAATAACTTAGGCGGTTGAGTGGGTCCGGTAAAGAAGTCACTTGCCTGGACCGTTGTTTGGAGCTGGAAGCCAACGACGGTGTGGTTTGTTGGGGTGGTGGTGACGGCGGCAGCGGTTGTCGTCGTCGTAGCGGAAGTGATTTCGGCACTGGGTGCCGCCGAAGTGTCCATTTCGTTGGCTTCTCCGGTTGGAAAATGTGCCGATGGTAATGGTGATGGCATAGTAGACTTCCGAGGGTGCTCACCACATGACGCGGTAGTCACATTCACATTCATTGTGTTGTCGGTAGCACAGCCCACACAGAAGCGTCATGGCGAAGTTGGCGGGGTCCGTAAAAAGTCCTTGGTTTTGGTGAAAGCTTGCTATCCGGTGGCGTAGGGCAAATTCCGTGAGCTGAATAGTAGTTTCTGGGGGGACTAAGCCCCCCAAAAACCACAGAGTCGAAAAATGCAGAGCTTGATGCAAGCGCACCTTTCTCCTTCATGCGCCACTTTTATAGTGGCATCATGAGAGGGCTCATACACTATTCGTTCGTGCGCCCGCAAAATTATTGAGACGAGGCAGCCGTGGTTAGAATAGGCGGTATTTACACCATTTACAAATGTGTAGAATCAGGGACAGACTAGATGACCTGACCGTTTTAGCCCATTGTTGTTAAATCTTTTATTCAAAAAGGAAAGGCCAGAGGCCTTGTGGGGGAGTTGGGAGGGTAAGATTCATGGTTAAAGGGGGCTCGAATGAGTTCGTGGTCTTCGGGAGGCGGCATCAGGTTCTCACAGGACAACTGTTCAGCATTGAATGGTCCAATCACCGGTGTAGGCCATCCCTATATAACTTGCACTAGACCGCTCTTAGGGGCGAACCGTATTGTAAGGTTAATGGTGTGTTCATGTGATGTGAAGAGATCGATACGGCTTGAGGGATCTGGGTTTCCGGAAGTGATATTCCAGTATCGAGAGAATTTGGGGCGTATCCAGACCAGGTGGTGCAAATCAGCCTTGACGGCTGGCTGACAGTAGGGACATTTTGGGTTGATGGGGGGGTAGTACCATTTGCGAATTGTTTCCGGTGAAAATATGCATCTGTATAGAATTTGTTAATAAATATTTCTTGGGTTCTTGTAAGGGAAGGTCTTTGCGAAACGTGATCCTTCGGCGTAAGTTGCTTGAGCCTCAGTTTCTTTTCGTCTTTGTACCGGTGTATGCGGATGGCGGGGGGTACGCTGGTATTTTCGGTCGTGTCCAAGCATTCAGGAAGGTCTGAAAGGCTAGCCCATGCCAGGCGCCACGCCGATTGTCGTCTTCATCGTCCTAGAGGTTTGGTCACATGCCCTTCACGTGGATTCCTCTCCTTCGCTGTGGCGTCACCACTTGACCTTGAGCAAGAAGGGCTGATCCGTAACATCATCACAGGCTTCTTTGCCTCTCCCGCGGGGCTGCCCGTCGCACATCGCTTGACGTTCTTGCTTGCGCAGTTTTTCATGGTAGCGAGCACATATGAGCGACACAGTTCTCCGTGCGTGGGCCTCCTAGGCGTTATTGCAGCAGCAGGCCCACCTGCGGCCGCAGCCCTGACCGTGACGGACAACAGTCTTGGTGGCACGCACTAGTAGGAAAACCCTATCAACGTAAATCCGACAGGATGAAGCGGTCAGGGCGACATTCCTTCGAGCTTATACGTAAGACACTTCTTCGGAGAGACGAAACAAAGGAACGACGAGGTTGCCAGGAAACATCAAACGTTCACGCCAATTCTCCGCCCGGCAGATCCACACTGCGAAATACCACGCCGGTATAATGCTAATTCATAGGTTATGCCGTATTCACTCGTGTTTAACCTAGCCTTCACCACGGCTGCAATGGTTCTAAGAGGTAGGAGATATAGGAGGGCTTATGATTGTAGCAGCACTGTGTATGATAATCCTAGTCCTCCATAGATCTTTCAAGATTTTTCAACTCAAATTACACTTGAGTTAGAAATTACACCGCATTAATAGATAAAGGCTCCATAGTTTCTCAACTAAGGGAGAAATAGATTGAATACGCACTGAACTTTTTTACACCCTTTTTTGCCAAGAATTGTGTAGCATAAGTAGAAAAAGGGTGTTGGAAGCCCATTACACCCTTTTTCTTGAATCTCAACACCCTTTTCCTACCTCTACACTATTTTTGTGTAAAAAATTTGAATCTCCCGCCATGAGGCCGCTTCTACGAGTCTCGCGGAGAAGCATGCAGATGGCGCCACGCGGCCGCCTAGAGGCAGAAATGCTTCGAACTCGTTCGCGCCTCTCCAAACACACAGAAACATCCCCCTCGCGAGGGGCACGATCAAATGCAGAGCATTTCCGGGGGCGCACGACGTTAAGTAGTTTGCGTTACGTTAATGTTGTTGCACTTGTGGCAACTGCTGACAAGAAAGCGCTCGTGAGCAGTAATTTGAATGAGTCAACGATATAAGGCGCATCCGTAGCGTCGCATTCTGTGTCGGCTTTGTGGCGCAGTGGGTAGAGCACCATGTACATTGCGTTCTGCCCGCAGGGTCTTGGGATCGGAACCTGGCGCCGGATAGTGTTTTTTTTATATAGTAGGGAGGGGTGCGGTGCGGACTACGGACGCCAACGCGGGTGACATCGTGAGTTACTGAAATGCTCTGCATTTAAAAAAAGGATATTGGTTACCTTCAACACCCTTGGTTTTTTTAAAGGGTTTTGAAAGGGTTCTAGAGAGGGAGGCAATCGCGGAAGCCCGCGAGGGCCGGAGAGGAGGCGCTGTTCCCCTCGCTCCGCAACCAGGGCACGTCATGGGTCACGCGGAAGCCAGGCCCTCCAATGGGGCGACAGGGCGGTGAACATGACGTGATTCGGGAGATGAGAAGAGAGGCGCAGAGAGAGCACGCGGGGCTCGAGAGGCGACGACCACCGGAACAGTTGCCGGGCGAAACTGGCTCATCTCAGCGAGCAACGACGAATATCGTCACCGGTAAGGTGGCTTGATCACCGGTAGCGCCTGAGTCAACCGACTCGGCCGCTCAAGCAACGCGGGACCCGTCGACGACGCCGAAGACGGGAGCGCGAGGGTGGTTTGGGGAATAAACCACCCCAGAGGATTACTGCCCGTTGTCCTTGCCTCTTGCCTGCCTTCCCATGCCGGCGCTGTCCACACGGCAGCCGCGTGCGGAGGATCGTCCGAGTTAGATCCACGCCACATTTTGGCGCCCCTAACGTGTGGCCTCGTCTGCAAAAGCAGTTGAGGCGAACAATCAGGCAATATGGCAGGCAACGCCAGCGAGTGGTGCGACCTGCTGATGCTCGCCGGCCAGGCCGCGGAAACCCCTCACCGGCCGACGTTCCTCACGCCACCAGCGAACGCATACGTGAGTCGGGAGCACCCCCCCTACGGCCCAGTCATGAGCGCGGAGCGCGCACAGTCGGCCCCTGCACATTTTCGCGGGCACGGCGAGCAACTGCGCCGACCGGCACCGGGCGCTCGCCTTTCGCGTACAAGGCAAACGCCTTCCCCCGCGCGCCATTCCCCGAACGCAGCAAGCACCTCGCGCCGATCGGCACGGTGCCCTACCAAGCTGCTCGGGCGGCGCGCCCGACAGACCCCACGGTGCCGTGGACGAACGACGCCGCGCCAGACATGCTGATCCAGTCGCCCCCGCAAACGGTAAGTGAGCGCACGGAAGGGCCAGCAAATACGGGCGGTGTCGCAACGGCACTCGCCAGCGCGATTCAGCAAACCTTGCAGGCTGTACGGCCGCCCGGCCCCCGCGTCCATATGCCGGCTCCGACGTACAGCGGCGGCAGCGACCAAATGAGCGCCAACGCGTTCTTGGTGGCGCTGAATCGGTACCGACAGGCGACCGGCTGCAGCGACAGCGACGGCTTGAGCAGAATTCTGCCCGCGTCCTTGGTGGGGGACGCTGCGCGGTGGCACAGACTCGTCGGCTGCACAGCGGCCACGCGGGATGAGTTTCAGGCGGTGTTCCGCGAAGAATTCCTGCCGTACAACCACCAACCGCGCATGCGCCGGGAGCTGGAACTGCGTACGCAAGCTCCCGATGGTCCGCTGCTCGAGTATGTCCGAGCGATGCAGGAACTGTACGAGTGCGCCGACCCGGAAACTTCGAATGCCGAGCGGGTCGAGCGCGTCGTCCGGCAGAGCCACCCCATCTTCGCTTTATACCTGCGCGGCTGCAGCTGCCGCTATCTCAACGAGCTGGCCACGGAAGCGCGCAACGTGCAACCCGCAATCGCGGCTTCTCGCGCCTATCGGCCACCACCGCCACCAGAAGAGTCGCTCGAACCCAGTTGCGCCTGGCACGGAGGCGCGCTCCTCGGGCAGGCGGATCGAGATATCCGGGAGCAGCAAACGCGGCTCCCACTTTCAGACCGAGCGCCGCATCCGTACCCATCCGGGCTGCGAAGCGCGGAGTCAGGAAACCCGGACTTCTCGAGAGCGCTGATCAGCGGTTCAAACCAACCGCTTCGGCAACTACCGGCACCGCCGACCACCACGCCAAACGGCGACGGCGCGGTGCCTAACGGCCGCCAAGCGCCGGACCAGCATCGAGCACCACGGCGTGAAATACGGTGTTATGGCTGTGGGAAACCTGGTCACATAGCTCGCCTTTGCCCGTCGGGTCAGGGAAACGGAGCGGGCGGAGGCCGCACCAGCTAACGCAGAAGTCATCACAGCGCCGACAGCCTTCCGAGTCGGAATCCCGCCGGATTCGCCTGCGCCATTCAGCGACCTCGCAATCGCGGGGCAGGAATTTAAGGCGCTCTTGGACACGGGCGCGAGCACCTCTCTCATAGGGGACGAAGTCATCCACCACCTCAGGCGAAACGCCGTTCGGTTACGCCATCGAGGGAAGTTCTCCAGCTCGCGTGCGGAGAAGCGGGGTCGGGCGGCGACGTGCGCATCACCGTGCGGTGGAATCAGCAGAAGCGACGAATGCGCTTCGTGCACTTGCCTGGGCTAACTGTCCCGGTCATCTTGGGCATCGTGGTCGACATCGGCATGGGAGGCTATCGAGAACCCCCGCCTATGTCACTCGTGCCGTTCGCCGAGCCACCGGCGGTGGCGGTGCCGACAAGCACCGCGCCGGAGCGCCGCCCCGGCGGCACACCCGCAAATGCGCCCGGAGGAGAACCAGCCGCGGGGCGGCCCCGCATGCCGCTCGTGGCGGCGGCGGAGGCCCCGCCAGCTCGGGAGGAACGGATCGCGGAATTACGCGCGCTCCTGGCAAACGCCTGTGAGCTGTCCACTTCCGAGCAAGATCGTGTCCTGTCACTGCTGGCCGAGTTCAAGGAGATGTTCACCGAGCAACCGGGCTGTACCAACCTGGTACAGCACGGCATCGACACGGGTGAAGCCCAGCCTTGGAAATGCAATCCCCGCCGGGTAAGTCCCGCCAAGCGGCAGGCGACTGACGCCGCGTTGGATGAGTTGCTGAAAGAGGGGATCATTCGGCGCTCAAAGAGCCCGTGGGGATTCCCGGTGGTGCTGGTGCGCAAAAAAGACGGTAGCTGGCGTTTGTGCGTGGACTACAGGAGGCTGAATGCAGTCACCCAGAAAGATGCGTACCCCTTCCCGAACGTGGACGAAATCGTCTCAAACCTTGGGAGTGCTAGCTACTTCTCCATCTTGGACGCTAGCAAGGGATACCTGCAGGTCGAGATGCGACCGGGTGACGAATGCAAGACGGCATTCACGTTCCGCCGGGGGCTGTATGAGTTCGTCCGCATGCCTTTCGGTTTGTGCGGAAGTCCGAGCACATTCCAGCGGCTGATCGATCGGGTGCTTGGAGATGCCAAGTGGCAACACGCACTCGCCTACCTGGACGACATCGTCGTGTACTCCCGCACCTTCAAGGAGCACCTCAGCCACTTGAGGGACGTTTTGGGGAAAATGAGGGCGGCAGGAATCACACAGATCCCATCCAAGGCCCAAACCTGCAGTTCTCAAGTGAGTTTGCTCGGGTACAAGGTCGAGCGAGGGCAAGTGTCCCCGGACCCAGGGAAGTTACAGGCAATCCTGGAATTCCCCGCGCCGAAGGACGTGAGCGGGGTACGCCGCTTCCTCGCAATGGTAAGGTACTATCGTCAGTTTATTCCGGCCTGCGTACGGCTGCAAGAGCCCCTCACAAAACAACTCAGGAAGAACGCTCCCTGTGAGTTGGGAGAAGCGCAGGAGCGCAATTTCCGGCGGCTATCACAAAGCATTGCCGACACAGCATCGCTAAAGCTGCCGGACGTCAACAAGCCCTTTGTTATACAGACGGACGCGAGCGACGTCGGCATAGGAGCCGTGCTCCTCCAAACGGAGGGAGAGCAGCTGCAACCGGTGGCGTTCGCCAGCCGAGCACTGACGCCCGCCGAGAGAAACTACTCGGTGACCGAAAAAGAGTGTCTGGCGATTATCTACGCGCTGCGAAAGTTCGAGATGTACGTAGAAGGGACCAAATTTACGGTCAAAACCGACCACATGGCACTAACATGGCTGTCCCGCCTCCGGGAGCCTAGTGGGAGGCTTGCACGGTGGGCCCTGACCCTAGAGCGCTTTGAATACAAGGTGCGATATCGCAAAGGGGCCACAAACGTGGTAGCCGACGCGTTGTCAAGGGCACCCGTACACGACAAGCAGCCGGCGGGAGATGCTGAGGAGGAGGCCGAGGGTCAACGACCCCTCTCGCCGCGAGAAGAGCGTGGCGGAGCGCGGGAGCATGCACTTCCTGAAAGCGCAGAGCACGTGCATCTCGTGGGGACAAGGGCTCCCCTGACGATAGCGTTCAGCCGGACAGAGCTGCTACAGGCCCAGCAGGAGGACGAGTTTTGCCGGAAGGTGATCCGCAGTCTCAACCAAGAGACGGAAAACTGGGCAATTCAGAGGCGGGAGAACCTAGGAAGCCCTGAAGCCATGGGTACGGCGCAGGGCATTAGCTCTAGCGCGGCTAGCGAGCTGGATAGTTTCCTGCTGGATGCCGACGGGGCTCTGCTGAAATACGTTCCCGGAAGAGACGACTCGGAAGAGTGTTTCAAGGCCGTAATTCCTCGCAAACTCAGACGGGCGGCGCTGCAGCACTAGCACGAAGCAGACGGTCACGGTAGCGCGCCCAAGACATGGCAAACGCTTTGTCGGCACGCTACCTGGCCGGGCATGAAAGCCCAGGTGTGCAGGTACGTACGTACGTGCCACGTCTGCCAAGAGCGCAAGCCGAGAGGAGGGAAACCGCCGGGCCTCCTGCAGCCCATAGTAAGCACGAAGCCGTGGGAAATCCTGGCGTGCGATCTGATGGGCCCGCGGCCCCGCAGCAAACGGGGGTACAAGTACGTACTAGTGGTGACCTGCCACTTCAGCGGGCTCGAAAATATCTACCAGCTGCGCAAGGCGACGACGCAGGAAACCATGCAAAGGCTGTCCGAGGTGTTTTGTCGCTACGGCTTTCCCAAGCAGCTGATCACCGACAACGCCACGTATTTCACATCGAAGGTGTTTCGGGATGCGTGCGCCGTCATGGGGGTCAGGCAGCAAACCACATCATGCTACCACCCCATGTCCAACGTGACACAGCGCCGAAACCGGGATGTGAAACCACTCCTCGGGGCCTACGCGCCCACCCACCGGGATTGGGATGAACACCCGAATGCCATCTCCTTCGCTTTGCGTACGAGTGAGAATCGCTCGACCGGCTTCACGCCGGCGTTTCTCACCTTTGGGAGAAAACTTCCTTCACCCACTGACACAGTCCTGGCCAAACGGCCCGACGACGAGGCAGCGCGGATGGCAATGGCCGACTACGCGCGCCGCCTGCGCGACCGACTGGCAGACGCCATCGAAGCCGCAAATCGGAACCGGAAGAAGGCCAGGGCGGCGCAAAAAGCCACATATGACCGGGCTCACCGAAATGTGGAGTACAAAAGGGACGACACCGTGCTGAGGCGTAATCACGCGCTCAGCGATGCAAGCGCGGGATTTGCCGCAAGTCTCGCGCCTAAATGGGTTGGGCCGCTTATAGTGACGGAGAAAATCTCGCAGCTGAACTACATGCTGAGAGACCCCATCACAGGACGGGTTTCAGGGCCCATTCACGTAAGCGAACTCAAGCCGTACTTTCAAAGGGATGAGACGGCAGGAGACACGCAGCAAACCTGTAACCAAGAACCAATGGAGGCCCCATCCACGCAACCCCCACCTACTACTACTAAGTGGTTCGAGTGAAAAGGAAACGAGATGCACTGGGGATATTATTGAGCCCAGCTGGGGGCTCACCTGCATACAACCCAGTGCGGGGGGGGGGGAGAAAGAAGAGGGGTATATAAAGATTAGAGAGGAGAAAGGGAGTGATAAAGGGATAGGCAGGCGCGGCACCGCTACAACACTCGCTCGAGCGTGCGAAATCGCACGGGCGTAGACCGGCTCCCTGAACGGCCGGAAGGGAGGAGGAGCGGTCGCACCTCAAGCGAGCTGCTCACCGCGGTCGCCGAAATTTAAGGTGTCGAAATCTAAGGTCTTAGCGAAATCGCTCCTTTGGTGTCCTTTTTCGACCAAGGTGGCATCAGTTTTAAGGAAGGAGGAGTGTGGAGAGGGAGGCAATCGCGGAAGTCCGCGAGGGCCGGAGAGGAGGCACCGTTCCCCTCGCTCCGCAGCCAGGGCACGGCATGGGTCACGCGGAAACCCGGCCGTCCAATGGGGCGACAGGGCGGTGAACATGACGTGGTTCGGGAGGTGAGAAGAGAGGCGCAGAGAGAGCGCGCGGGACTCGGGAGGCGACGACCACTGGAACAGGAGCCGGGCGAAACCAGCTCATCTCAGCGAGCATCGACGAACATCGTCACCAGTAAGGTGGCTTGATCACCGGTAGCGCCTGAGTCAACCGACTCGGCCGCTCAAGCAACGCGGGACCCGTCGACGACGCCGAAGACGGGAGCGCGAGGGTGGTTTGGAGAATAAACCACCCCAGAGGATTACTCCCCGTTGTCCTTGCCCCTTGCCTGCTTTCCCACGACGGCGCTGTCCACACGGCAGCCGCATGCGGAGGATTGTCCGAGTTAGACCCACGCCACAGGGTGCGCAAAAGTTGTTCAACTGTTCATTGAATAAGGGTATGGATGCATGTGTAATTGCACTGTAAAAATCAAGACATCCCCTCATATCCTCGTCTACTCGTAAGAAATATTCAAAAGCAAAAAAAAAAAGGTTCGCCTGCAATGATCACTCGTTTCCATATACGGTGCGCCCCATGCCCCAAGTTTATCTTTGGTGCGTGAAATATCAATTTGAACCTTTAAAACTAAAAAGACTATAGTTGTGTGGGACAGGGGTTTTGACCGACTGCAACACGCTTGGCTTTCTGTAGGGTGTTGAAACGGTGTAAAATAGGTGTTCAGTGGCAGAAAAACCGTGGAGCTTGGTGTCCGCCTACTTTCTATCGGTGTTGCTAAATTTTGCTTCGGTTGCTAGGCTTCGCGATGTTCTTGCTAAGCCAGGATAAGCGCTGAGGAGTGAGGCAAGTTTAACCGGATTTTACCAGTGTGTCCCCCACACTGACAGTGGATCCAAGGGAGAAACAAGCTAGGAGAAAATCTCCAGCTGTTTCTCCAGCCTTGCACCACCATTCCAAGCTGCACCATTTTTTGCGTTTTATAATTCCAAAAAGACTTGCACCTTAAAATGGTGTAGTAAGAAATGCGCATACGCAAGCGCCTTCTGTGGTCACACTGGAACATGCTCCAAAGCTGGCTTCACTGTTATAACACCCTATTTGCAGTCGTGCACCCTTTACAGAAGGCAAAGTTCTTTTTCTCTGTCTTTTTTTTGCTAACGCCACTGAGCCTCGTTCAAGCTAAAACAGCTTCACTTGTAATAAATTATGCCAATTTATATTGTGTGAAACATCGGGAGGTACAATACATACTCCGCTTGTAGAAAATGTTCTGTCCACCCGTGTAAACGGGAATGAAATACCTCCGAGGTTGGAGCTCCCTTACACCCTTTTTTTAGTTTTCAACAACCTAAATTATAGCTCTACACCCTTTTGGTAAAAAGGGTGTTGAAATGATGGACACCCTTTTTAAAGGGTATTGAGACGGCGGAGAACATTCGGTATTTAATAAAATTCTATGAGGAGTTATTGAACATAATGCCTACATCACGATTAAAATGTTTTTGCAAGTCCGCATGCTGATTTCTACATACTCACCTTAAAACGCAAATTCCGAAATTAGCGCTGAAATATCTTATTTTTTCGACAAGCCCACTGGTGACTTTATCGGTGGACTTTCCTCTGCTGGCTATAAAAGAAAAAAGAGCAGATGTATTTCCATGTAAGTATGTACTCGCTGTCCCCATGCATCCCGTTTGTTTTCTTGCTCGATTCATCTGATGGTGAGGTGTGACTTGTGCGTGCTGAATGTGTCTGTATGTCATGCTGCGCTC